>NC_067166.1:6900043-6940288 GCF_903995435.1 Acomys russatus | reverse complement strand
AGACGCGCGGAGAGAGAGAGAGAGAGAGAGAGAGATTCAGGACCTGTTGAGTGTGGTGGTTGCACTCACTATAATCCCTGCATTTGGTAGGCTGAGGAAAACAAGTTCAAACCTGGGCTAGAGATACCCTCTCAAGAAGCAAGCTCTCTAGGTCTCGGCATCAGGATGAGCTCCTAACTGCTGCCTTCCTGACCATCGGGTGATGCCTGAGTGCTGGTGCCATGCAATGCGAACTCACTCCTCTTCACAGTGCTAATAGTGATCAGTGACTAACCAAGTAACTCAAACCTGTCTGTATCTATGTCTGTAGAAAGACTCTATATCCTGCCTGGATATGTAGAACCTTGTCTTCTGTAGGCCATCCTCTGTACAATAACACAACCACAGACTGGGTGGGCTGTGCATGAAGCATTTATTACAGGACTTCACAGTTCTAGAAGGTGAGATGCATGATCTTCACTGGCAGTCCTGGGACAGCCATGGGAGACAAGAGTATGGGTACATGTTGTGAGTTATGTGTGTGTGTGGTGGTGTTGTGTGGGGTTGTTGTGGGTGGTGGTGTGTGTGGTGTGTGGTGTGTGTGGTGTGGGTGTGTGTGTGTGTGTGTGTGTGGTGTGTGGTGGTGTGTGTGGTGTGTGGGTGTGGGGTGTGTGTGTGTGTGGTGTGTGTGTGTGTGTGTTTGTGTGGTGTGTGGTGTGTGTGGTGTGTGTGGGTGTGTGGTGTGTGTGGTGTGTGGTGTGTGTGGTGTGTGTGGTGTGTGTGGTGTGTGGTGTGTGTGGTGTGTGGTGTGTGTGGTGTGTGTGGTGTGTGTGTGGTGTGTGGTGGTGTGTGGTGTGGTGTGTGTGTGGTTGTGTGTGGTTGTGTGGTGTGTTGGTGTGTGGATGTGTGGTGTGTGTGGTTGTGTGTGGTGTGTGTTGTGTGTTGGTGTTTGTGGTGTGTGGTGTGTGTGGTTGTGTGGTGTGTGTGGGTGTGTGTGTGGGTGTGTGGTGTGTGTTGTGGTTGTGGTGTGGTGGTGTGTGTGGTGTGTGTGTGTGTGTGGTGGTGTGTGGTGTGTGTGGTGTGTGTGGTGTGTGTGGTGTGGTGGTGGTGTGTGTGGTGTGTGGTGTGTGTGGTGTGGTGTGGGTGTGTGTGGTGTGTGTGTGGTGTGTGTGTGGTGTGTGTTTGTTGTCGTGGTGTATGTGGGTTGTTTTTTGTGTGTGGTGTGTGGTGTGTGTGGTGTGTGGTGGTTGGTGTGTGTGTGTGTGTGTGGTGTGTTGTTGTGTGTGGTGTGTGTGGTGTGTGTGGTGTGTGTGGTATGTGTGGTGTTGTGTGTGTGTGGTGTGGTGGTGTGTGTGGTGTGTGTGGTGTGGGTATGTGTGGTTGTGTGTGGTGTGGGTGGTGTGTTGTGGTGTGTTGGTGTGTGTGTGTGTAGTGGTGTGTGGTGGTGTGGTGTGTTGTGTGTGTGGTGGTGTGTGTGGTGTGTGTGGTGTGTGTGTGTGGTGTGTGTGTGTGTGTGTGGCTGTGTGTTGTGTGTTGTGTGGTGTGGTGTGTGTGTGTTGTGTTTGTGGTTGGTGGTTGTGTGGTGTGTGTGGTGTGGTGTGTGTGGTGTGTGGGTGTGTGGTGTGTGTGGGTGTGGTGTGTGTGGTGTGTGTGGTGTGGTGTGTGTGGTGTGTGTTGGTGTGTGTGTGGTGGTTGTGTGGTGTGGTTGTGGGTGGTGTGGTGGTGTGTGTGGTGTGTGTGGTGTGGTGTGTGGTATGTGTGGTGTGTGGTGTTGTTGTGTTGGTGTGTGGTGTAGTGTGGTGTGTGTGGGTGTGTGTGGTGGTGGGGTGTGTGGTGTGTGTGGTGTGTGGTGTGGTTGGTGTGTGTGTGTGTGGTGTGTGTGTGGTTGTGGTGTTGTTGTGTGGTGTGTGTGGTTGTGTGTGTGTGTGGTGTGTGGTGGTTGTGTGGTTGTGTGGTGTGTTGTGGTGTGTGTGTGTGTGGTGTGTGTGGTTGTGTGGTGTGTGTTAGTGTTGTGGTTGTGGTTGTGTTGGTGTGTGGTGTGTGTGGTGTTGGTGTGTGTGGTTGTGGTGGTGTGTGGTGTGTGGTGTGTGGGGTGTGGTGTGGGTGTGGTGTGTGGTGTGTGGTGTGTGGTGGGTTTTGTGTGGTGTGTGGTGTGTGTTGTGTGGTGTGTGGTGTGTTGTGGTGTGTGTGGGTGTGTGGTGTGTGTGGTGTGTGGTGTGTGTGGTGGTGTGGTGTGGTGGTGTGTGTGGTGTGTGTGGTGTGTGTGGTGTGTGGGTGTGTGTGTTGTGTGGTGATGTGTGGTGTAGTGTGGTGTGTGTGTGTGTGTGTGGTGTGTGTGGTGTGTGTGGTGTGTGGTGTGTGTGGTGTGTGTGGTGTGTGTGTGTGTGTGTGTTGTGGTGTGTGTGTGGGTGTGTGGTGTGTGTGTGTGTGGTGTGTGTGGTGTGTGGTGTGTGTGGTGTGTGTGTGTGTGTGGTGTGTGTGTGGTGTGGTGTGGTGTGTGTGGTGTGGTGGTGTGTGTGGTGTGTGGTGTGTGTGTGTGGTGTGTGGTGTGTGTGGTGTGTGTGGTGTTGGGTGTGGTGGTGTTTTTGGTGGTGATGTGTGTGGTGTGGTGTGTTGTGTGTGTGGGTGTTGGTGTGTGGGTGTGTGGTGTGTGGGTGTGGTGTGTGGTGGTGTTGGTTGGTGTGGTTTGTGTGGTGTGTGGTGTGTGTGGTGTGTTGTGGGGTTTGGTGTGTTGTGGTGGTGTGGTGGTGGTGGTGTGTGTGGTGTGGGTGTGTGGTTGTGTTGTGGGTGTGTGGTTGTGTGTGGTGGTTTTGGTGTGTGGTGTGTGTGGGTGTGGTGTGTGTGGTGTGTGTGGTGTGTGTGGTGTGTGGTTGGTGTGGTGTGTGTGGTGGTTGTGTGGTGTGTGTTGTTGGTATGTGTGGTGTGGTGGTGTGTGTGGTGTGTGTGTGTGGGTGTTGTGGTGTGTGTGGTGTTTGGTGTGTGGTGTGTGTGGTGTGTGTGGTGTGTGTGGTGTGTGTGGGTGTTGTGGTGTGTGGTGGTGTTGGTGTGTGTGGTTTGTGGTGTGTGTGTGGTGTGTGGTGTGTGGTGGTGTGGTGTGTTTGTTGTGTGTTTTTGTGGTGTGTGTGGTTGTGTTTGGTGTGTGTGGTGTGTGTGGTGTTGTTTGTGTGGTGTGTGGTTGTGTGGTGGTGTGTGTGTGTGTGTGTGTGTGTGTGGTGTGTGGTGTGTGATGGTGTTGTGTTGGTGTGTTGGTGTGTATGTGGTGGTGTGTGGTGTGTGTGTGTGTGGTGTGTGTGGTGTGTGGTTGGTGTGTGTCGGTGTGTGGTGTGTGGTGTGTGGTGTGTGGTGTGTGTTGTTGTGGTGGTGGGTGTTGTGGTGTGTGTTGGTGTGTGTGGTGTGTGGTGGTGTGTGGTGTTCTGTGTGTGGGTGTGTGGTGTGTGTGGTGGTGGTGGTGGTGTGGTGTGTGTGGTGGTGTGGTGTGTGTGGTGTGTGTGGTGTGTGTGGTGTGTGTGGTGTGTGTGGTGTGTGTGGTGTGTGTGGTGTGTGGTGTGTGGTGTGTGTGGTGGTGTTGTGTGTGTGGTTGTGTGGTGTGTGGTGTGTGTGGTGTTTGTGTGTGGGTGTGTGGCGTGTGTGGGTGTGTGGGTGTGTGGTGTGTGTGGTGGTGTGTGGTGTTGGGCTGTGTGGTGGTGTTGTGTGTGGTGTTGTGTGGTGTGTGGTGTTGTTGTGTGGTGTGTGTGGTGTGTGGTGGTGTGTGTGTGTGTTGTGGTGTGTGGTGTGTGGTGTGTGTGGTGTGGTGTGTGTGGTGTGTGTGGTGTGTGGTGGTGTGTGTGGTTGTGTGTGGTGTGTGTGTGGTGTGTGTGTGTGTGTGGTGTGTGTGGTGTGTGTGTGTGTGTGTGTGGCTGTGTGTGTGTGGTGGTGGTGTGTGTGTTGTGGTGTGTGTGTGTGTGTGGTGTGTTGGTGTGTGTGGTGGTGGTTTGTGTGTGGTGTGGTGGTGTGGTGTGTGGTCGGTGTGTTGTGTGTGTGTGGTGTGTGTGTGTGTGTGGTGTGTGTGTGGTGTGTGTGGTGTGTGTTGTTGTGTGTGGTGTGTGGTGTGTGTGGGTGTGTGTGTGTGTGGTATTGTGTGGTGTGGTTGTTGGTGTGTGTTGGTGTGTGGTGTGTGGTTGTGTTGTTTGGTGTGTGTGGTGTGTGTGGTGTGTGTGTGTGTGTGTGGTTGGTGTGGTGTGTGGTGTGTGGTTGTGTGTGTGTGTGTGTGTGTGGTGTGTGTGTGTGTGTGTGTGGGTGGTGGTGTGTGTGGTGTGTGGTTGTGTGGTGTGTGTGGGTGTGTGTTGTGTTGTGTGTGTGGTATGTGGGTGTTTGGTTGTGTGGTGTGTGGGAGTGTGTGGTGTGTGGTGTGTGGTGTGTGTGGTGTGTGTTGTGTGGGTGTGTTGGTGGTGTGTGTGGTGTTGGTGTGTGTGGTGTGTGTGTGTGTGTGTTGTGTGTGTGGTGTGTGTGTGGTTGTGGGTGTGTGTGGTTGTTGTGTGTGTGTGGTGGGTTTGTGGTGTGTGTGTGGTGTGGTGTGTGTGTGGTGTGTGGTGTGTGTGTGGGTGTGGTGGTGTGTGTGTGGGGTGTGTGTGTGTGTGTGTGTGTGTGTGTGTGTGTGTGTGTGGTGTGTGTGGTGTGTGTGTGTGTGTGTGTGTGTGGTGTGTGTGTGTGTGGTGTGTGTGGTATGTGTGGTGTGTGTGGTGTGTGGTGTGCTGTGTGTGTGTGTGTGGTGTGTGTGTGTGTGGTGTGTGTGTGTGTGTGTGTGTGGTGTGTGTGTGGTGTGTGTGTGTGTGTGGTGTGTGTGTGTGTGTGGTGTGGTGTGTGTGTGTGTGTGTGTGGTGTGTGTGTGTGGGGTTTGTGTGTGGTGTGTGTGTGTGTGTGTGTGTGTGTGTGTGTGTTTGTGTGTGTTGTGTGTGTGGTGTGTGGTGTGTGTTGTGTGTGGTGTGTGTGTGTTGTGTGTGTGTGGTGTGGTGGTGTGTTGGTGTGTGGTGTTGTGTGTGGTGTGTGTGTGTGTGTGGTGTGTGGTGGGTGTGTGTGTGTGTGTGTGTGTGGTGTGTGTGGTGTGTGGTGTGTGGTGTGTGTGGTGTGTGTGGTGTGTGTGGTGGTGTGTGGGGTGTGTGGTGTGTGGTGTGTGTGTGTGTGTGTGTGTGTGTGTGTGTGTGGTGTGTGTGGTGTGTGGTGTGTGTGGTGTGTGTGTGTTTGTGTGGTGTGTGTGTGTTTGTGTGGGTGTGGTGTGTGGTGTTGTGTGGTGTGTGGTGTGTGTGGTGTGTGGTGTGTGTGGTGTGTGTGTATGGGGGTTGTGTGTATGGTGTTTATGTATGTGTGTAGTATGTGGTGTGTGTGTAGTGTGTGTGTGGGGATGTGTATGTGTGGTGTGTGTGTGTGTGTGCGGTGTGTGTATGTGTCACACGTGCACGTATGGTGTGTATATGTGTGTGGTGTGTATGTGTGTGTGGTGTGTGTTGTATGTGTGTTTGGTGTATGTGTGTTGTGTGTGTGGTGTATGTGGTACGTATGTGTGGTGTGTGGTGTGCGTGTGTATGTGTCGTGTGTGTGTCCATCTCTTCCACTTGTTACAAAGCCTCCATTACTCATCCACAGGGCCTTCCATTCTGATGACCTTATCTGGTCTAGTCACCTCTCACTGCCAGGTCAGATCCATCCTTAGCAGTTCTCCTTAGAAGACCACTCTGCAGGTAAAGTATAGTGGACATTTCCTTCCCTTCTTGTGTTCTTGACTGGATTTGCTGTTTACTTCTTAGACACAGAGGAGTTGAAGAGGGGCACATGTGTTCACTTCTTGAGTGTTAATAGTGTGTGGGACTGTTAATACTACTGAACAGGAGCCATGGAATTGGCATCTGAATTAAGACCAGGCTACTTACCAAAAACCAAAAAACCCAAAATGGATTGCTGTGAGTTTGAGGCCAGCCTGACCTACAAAGCGAGTCTAGGACAGCCAAGGCTACACAGAGAAACCCTAGGCTACTTACCTTGAGCAGAAAAACTGACTAGAGTGAGCTACAGTTGCTACCAGGCTCACAGGGTAACAGGGAGAAACAGTGGTCCTCTGGGAATACTCATTAAGGTGTGCTTGGCTCTCAAGGGATCTTCAGGGGGAGTCCCATTCTGGGTGCACTGCTGGCTCACACATTCACGCACTGTACGGGTTCCATTAAGCCCTGACTAAATGTCTCTCTCTCTCTCTCTCTCTCTCTCTCTCTCTCTCTCTCTCTCATTTTCTAAAACTACCTGTAACACAGATGACTTTGATGCATTTGTACTTTACTCATTCAACAATATCTACCGACTGCTTGGCTCGCAGGAAAAAAAGAAAAAAAAAAAAGAGTGCACTGACTAGGAAAAGAACAAATTGATAAGGGTAAGTAATAATGGAATTTCTTAAACCTACTAGAGGAAAAAAAAATCACTAAATTATTAATTTTTCTCGCGATTTTTTGTGTGACTTGAGACCAATAAAATTACTTTAAATAAAAGCAAATATCAAGTCTCAAAATTGCTTCTCTGCTTTTCTTCTCCAGGTCACAGCCACAGACTCCTTTTGTACAACTACAGCTGTGCATGTAATTCCAGCACTTACGAGGTAGAGACGAGGCCAGACAGTCTTACATGGGACCCTGTCCCAGAAAATAAATTATAAATTATAAGATAATTTATAATTGGTGGCACATGCAAGTAATCCCAGAACTCTGGAGGATAAACTCGGAGGATTAAGAATTTGAATCTAAACCAGGCATGGTGGTGCACAACTTTAATCCCAGCACTCGGGAGGCAGAAGCAGGTGGATTGCTGTGAGTTTGAGGTCAGCCTGGTCCACAGAGTGCGTCCAGGACAGCCAAAGATTCACAGAGAAATCCTGTCTCAAAAAACAAAAACAAAAACAAAAACAAAAAACACCCCCAAAACAAAAATCTCTGGGTATAAGCAAATCTCAATGCAAGCAGAAGTGACAGACCAAGCTGTTGACACTGTGCTTCTTCAGGATCCTGAGGATCAGAGATGGGGTCTTTCGGCTGTTGATACATAGAATGTGAGAATATCTGGAATGTTCTTACATGTCATTTTACTGTCAAGAACAAAAACTCTCCCAGTCTCAGCATGATTTTTCCCCCTCAAAATGACCCCTCCTGCCAACACTCCATCAGTTCTCCATCAGTGAGTCTACCTACTGGAGGCACATGAGGGAGTCAGGGGGTCACAAGAACCTGTCTCTTCACCAATCA
This sequence comes from Acomys russatus, assembly GCF_903995435.1. NCBI lineage: Eukaryota > Metazoa > Chordata > Mammalia > Rodentia > Muridae > Acomys > Acomys russatus. The sequence goes on along the minus strand of NC_067166.1, from coordinate 6,933,047 downwards.
CCCCCAATCTGGCGGAGACTTCATTGTCAGCCGTTCTGGCATAGCTCTGAGGTGGAGGTCATCAAGACACAGCAATTTAGCAGTCCTCACACCAGGAACAAGGCCCCAGACCCCTCATGCTGATGGGTTATGAGTTACTTTCTCTCCACTCAAACCTTGTTTGTTTGTTTGTGTTTTATTTTGTTTTGTTTGAGATAGGGTGTCTCTCTGCAGTTCTGGAACTCACTCTATAGACCAGGATGCCTGGAACTCGCAGAGATCCACTTGCTTCTGCCTCCTGAGTGCTGGGATTAACTAAGTATACTGCCATGTCCGGTTCTCACTCAAACATTTTAACACACTGTTTTTAAGAAGCAAAACAGCCTTTTTTTTTTTTTTTTTTTTTTTTTTTTTTTGAGTTCCTGTTTTTCCTAACTACTTTTTTATCCTGAGGTTATCTCATGAACTCTGGACCGGGAAGCCTAGATGAGCTGTCACCTTTTACACAGTTCCCTGGGAATGAAGAATGTATGTGCACACAGAGTCTGGGAACACAGGGTACAGACACCCTTTCCTACCGTGGTTTCAGCATACAGCTGGTTCTCATGACAGAAGCTCAGAACAGCACATTCTAGAAGCTTCTCAGGTATGTCTCCTCTTTGGTGTTTGAAATTTAACTCTACAGAACATATAAAATTAAACATTAACTTAGTAGACTATACTTTGGCTTTCTGTGACTTTAAAAGTTCACACTATGAGGAAGGGGCTGTTTTCCCTTAAGGATAATCTGGAAAATGTGTTTTGCTGACAACATTTAAAGAGAAAATAGTATGAGGGGAGAAGAATGTCCATTTACCTCCTAAAGACATGCATGCTAGCTGGGCGTGGTGGTGCACGTCTTTAATCCCAGCACTTGGGAGGCAGAGGCAGGCGCATTGCGAGGCCAGCTTGATCTACAAAGCGAGTCCAGGACAGCCAAGGCTACACAGAGAAACCCAGTCTCAAAGAACTGAAAAAAAAAAAGGAAAAAAAAGACATACATGTGGTCCTTCCACCATTGCTTGCCAACTCTTAGATGCAAAGAAAAATACTCATCACTGATAACTTTAATACTTTAATTTTGTCTTTTTGTTTTTTCTTTCTTTTTTTTAATTTTTATTTTTCAAGACAGGGTTTCTCTGTGTAGCCTCGGTTGTCCTGGGCTCGATTTTGTAGACCAGGCTAGCCTCAAACTCACAGTGATCCTCCTGCCTCTACCTCCTGAGTGCTGAGATTAAAGGCATCTGACATCCTTCCCCCCCCCCCACCACCACCGGCCTTCCCCTTTAATTTTAAAATAACATCAAAAGGAGGGCGCTATATAGAGGAGGAAGCTGCTCAGTCCCCCATTAGTTTGACCCTTTATTCTCACTGGCCAGCTCCTTCTCCATAAATACAGGTTGATTACACACCGACAGCTCTGAACACCTACTGTGCACACTGTTCCAGGTGTTGAGGTGACTGTTAGGAGGCCTGGCCTAGGGAAGCTGCCTGTCACAGGGTGGAAGCCCAATCCCCCAGGTGGTGTTGGTGCAGACAAGATAATCAGAAAATATGTTAACTATCTTAGTGCAAGGGAGGGCAGCCCCCTCAGGGTAGGTCCAGGACACACCCAGACACCAAATTCTCAGCACTAAGGAGGTGTTTTATCCTGGAGAGGGGTGGAGGCAGGAGGGAAGGGCTGCAGAGGCAGACAGAAAGCAGCAAGCAGGGAGCAAGTAGTTTTGTTTGTTTGGTTGGTTGGTTGGTTGGTTTTTGGTTTTTCGAGACAGGGTTTCTCTGTGTAGCCTTGGCCATCCTGGACTCACTTTGTAGACCACGCTGGCCTCGAACTCACAGCGATCCGCCTGCCTCTGCCTCCCAAGTGCTGGGATTAAAGGCATGCAACACCACGCCCGGCTTGTTTGTTTGTTTTTAAGATGTATTTATTTTATATACAGTGTTCTGCCTGCATGCAACACCTACAGGCCAGAAGAGGGCACCAGATCTCATTGTAGATGGTTGTGAACCATTGTGTGGTTGCTGGGAACTGAACTCAGGACCTTTGGAAGAGTAGCCAGTGCTCTTAACCTCTAAGCCATCTCTCCAGCCCTCAGCAAGTGTTTTTTTGTTTTTTGTTTGTTTGTTTGTTTGTTTGTTTGTTTGTTTTTAATTCAAGAGTGGGTTTTTAAGGAGAAAAAAGGGAGTCTGTGCTAAGGTGAGTTGGTAAATCTCTATTGGACACATTAGCCAAATAATGAATTTTGATTGTTGGACCTTGTTTTGTCTCAGAAATGAGCCAGCAGCCAAATAAGAGAATAGACCTTAGGCGCCAGCTTTAGGAATGTAATTTAACAGTTTTAGCAAGGGGTAGGGAGAAGGGTAAATGGCAAAACCTGTGGGTGCCGTGTTGGCCATGCTCAGGCCTGCTACAGCCACTCCACTCGGGCTCTATCTGACATTTATAAAATCGGTTGACTATTTTGTCCTGTCTGGATCCCAGAGATGCCATAAAACCTGATTCCCCATTGAGCTGCTGCTGCTGCTGCCCTGACCCCTTTGGGCTGTAGTTCCTCAGAGCATAACACAATGTAAAGGAAAGAAACGGAAAAACAGGGGACAGTGCGACTTAATCTAGAGACATTCTTGAACTGTGCTAAAAACCAGATTTCGTTAAGAGGAAGTTTCCAGAGGGCATGCGATGATGGAGAAGGAACTGGTGCCACAGGGAAGGGCATAGGTAAAAGGCACTTTTACAGCCAGACTGTGCGTGATGGAAGGGAGAAATGAAAGCCAGGAACAGAAACTGACCATGAAAACCTCAGCGAAGAGGAGAGGAGAGGAGAGAGGCAGAGGGAAACAGGTGGATTGTTCTACACTTTAGAAAAGCATGCTTTGTCAAAAGCCATCAGTTAGGAGAAGAGTAACTAACAAGCTGTTAATAAAATTGGTCAGGGGCTGTTGGTTTGGACTGACCTCCGTGACTAAGCCCCATATGGAATCACCTCAGCTAAACTTCCACACTTCCACGGAAGGTGACAACCAAATCTACACACAAGCCAGCTCCATATGGCAAAGACAAAGCTCACTGACTCCATCCTTACAAGCAGAGAAACTTTGAAACATCAACTTTTTTCTTTCTAAATTTCTCTCTCTCTCTCTCTCTCTCTCTCTCTCTCTCTCTCTCTCTCTCTCTCTCTTCCTTCCTCTCTCTCTCCTCCTCCTCTTCCTTCTTCTTCTTCTTCTTCTTCTTCCTCTCTCTCTCTCTCTCTCTCTCTCTCTCTCTCTCTCTCTCTCTCTCTCTCTTTCTCTCTCTCTCTTGTCCTGGACCTGCTTTGTAGATCAGCCTGTCCTCAAACTCACAGAGATCTGCCTACCTCTGCCTCCCTGAGTGCTGGGATCATAGTTATGTGCCACCGAGCCCGGCATTTGTTTTCTATTTCTGCTTTCCTTGGCCTTTGATTTTTCTACCAGGTTTCTTTGCTTGGGTCTTCGGAACCCTCCCTTTGCTGCAGAATGAAGTGTTGTGCAATTCTAAAAGCCAGCTAAGATCTTTAAGCGCACAGTAATTTTGTCTTCAGAAATAGCAAACCTGGTCTCTTACATCAGACCTGGTCTACGTGTTTCACGTCCATTATGAACAGTTAATATTCACCAGGTATTTCCAATGTGCAGCCACTGTTCAAAGATTAACACACATGTGAGTCACTGTTTGGTACAAGTAGCAACATCATGGAATTGTTTCATGCAATTTACAAAGGTTTCAAAGCTGGAAAGAGATGAGACCAGAATTCTAGCCCTAGCCCTCTGGCTCTGACTCTGACCTCTAACCCCTGCACAACTGTTTCCTCAGAGTTCGAGACCCCTGTTGATGCTGCTCAAGACCTTAAACTTCTTTTTCCTTGGTGTGTGGGGGGAGGGCCTATCCTGGCCCTTGGACGGAGATAAATGTGGGGTGATTCTGTGTGTGAATCACTTCAATGTGCCCATCTTCCCTGGCCCTGCTCACAAGGTCACTATCACACACTCTGTTCCTTCTCTAGAAGTCAAGGGCAGAGGCTAGGGGAAGGCTCGTGAAGATGAAGAAGTAATAGACACAGGCTGGCTCCGTTTCCTTGCCAGCGTCCCGAATTAACCTTTAGTGTTTTCAAGAAGGAATCTGTTGAGCAGCAAATGGCTGAAGTTCAGGAATTATTTCAGTAACTATGACTCACGCCCAGTCCCTGATCAATACGGTAGCTGAGGTCAATAATGGTTCTGTTGGGTGATTTGTGTCAGTGTGCTTTCAAAACAAGGTGTTATGAATAAGCCTTAGGAATGTTTGTAACACTTCAGTATAAAGCAGAAGTTCAGTGGGAGCTGGAGGGACGACTCAGCAGTTGGGAGCACCCACTGCTCTTCTGGAGGATCTGAGTTCAATTCCCAGCACCCACGTCAGGTGCTTCTCAAAGCACTGTAGCTCCAACTCCAGAGAGATCAGGCACCTTTGGCCTCTGCTGGCAACTGCACTCATGTCTGTCCATCCGTCCGTCCATCCGTCCGTCTCTCTCTCTCTCTCTCTCTCTCTCTCTCTCTCTCTCTCTCTCTCTCTCTCTCTTTCTCACACACACACACACACACACACACACACACACACACACAAATACATAAAAATAAATATTTATAAAGGAGAATCTCAGCAAAACAAAAGAGAGGTTAGACTTTGACTTGAAAACTCGGGCAAGCGAGCTGGCTAATGAGGAAGCACCAGGTTGTTGAGGCCTGAGGAGGAGTGAAGCTGTCAGTACTGTCATCCGGAAACTGGGCTAGGGGAAATCCCCAAGACTGAAGTGGGTACCCTCTTATTCTGGCTGTCTTTGTTCTTAGGCTCACGGTTGCAGAAATGCCAGTGAGGCGGGACACTTCTCTGTGACAATTAGGAGCTTGCTCTCGGCCAAGACCCATGCACTTACAATGCTCAGAGTGTTTAGTGGTCAAGGCCCTGGCCCACCAACTGCAGACAAATGAACTACTCGATCTCTCCAGCTACTGAGGGTCGTGACCACTGAGGGAGTAAGAACAAAAGGCTGTGGGTTCAACTGTGGCAGGTGCTCCTCTCCTCTCCTCTCCTACCACTCGCCATAACTCACACTGTCATTAGCTTGTGGAGGGCAAGGCAGAAGTGATTTGATATTAAGAAGGGAACCGAGAAGGAAAAAAAGAGATATACATGGAATGTGGTCATGGTTTATTTCTCTGTTTTCTTGCCTTAAAGATCCTAGAAAGAAAGACAATTGAGTCGTAATCTGAATAAATTAATATATATATATATTCCATTCTGGATTTACCTATGCCATGTGAGTAGGGAGGGGGGAAGTGCCACAGGTGTAGATTTTTGGCCTTATAGGAAGTCTAACATTGTAGGAGTCTGTCAACTAAATATCTAAGCTGAAAAAAGCTCAGATGGTCTCTAAATGGGACTTGAAATGATCTTGTCTAAAATAAGGACAATTTTAAAATTATCTGTGTTGAGTGTCCTAGGCTTGGCTCTTGGTCAAGTACTGCAGTCGTGTAGGCTGCCAGGGCATCAGTTTAATTAGGAGGAAAAAAATAAAAAAAATAAAAAAGGAGCGCCACCCTCCTTGTAAGCTCTGCGAGAAGCAACTGGCCACTTCTTGTCCGGAGTGCTGCCCAGCACAGGGATGTTCTGAGTGTTTTAGAATAGAATGTAAGACAGACATGGCTTCAGCGCAGTTCATGAGCAGCTGTCAGAACCATAGCACTGAAGTGCTCCGGGAACCTGGAGCACCCATGAGACATCATTCTCCTATTTCTCATTTGTGAATATGTTGAATGAGAACATCTTTAAATACCCAAGCAACTGTGCGAGCCCCTAATTATGCATACACATGCAGTATACACATGGCACACCTACATAAAAGAAGTCTATAAAGAGTCAAATTGTACTTAGAAAAACAAAAATCGAGTATTCTTAAAGATGTTCTCTCTCTCTCTCTCTCTCTCTCTCTCCCTCCCTCTCTTTTTTCTTCTTCTTTTTCAGTTAGCCTCAGCAGAATGTGAGCACGAAAGCTGTATTAATAGGATTGTTATTGCTGTGATGAAGCACCATGACCAAAAGCACCTTGTGGAAGGAGAGGGCTTATCTGGCTCACACTTCCACATCATTGTCCATCAGTGAAGGAAGTCAGGACAGGAACTCAAACAAGGCAGGAACCGGGAGGCAGGAGCTGATGCAGAGGCCATGGAGGGGTGCTGCCTACTTGCTTGTTCATCATGGCTTGCTCAGCCTGTTTTCTTACAGCACCCAGGACCAACAGCCCAGGCATGGTTTCAGCCACAATGGGCTGGGTCTAAATGCCTAACAGGGTTGTCTACAGCCTAATCTTATGGAGGCATTTTCTTATTTGAGGGCCCTTCCTCTTGGATGACTTTACCTCACATCAGGTTGACGTAAAACCATCCAACATAAAAGCTTTTTGTTTGTTTGTTTGTTTGTTTTTTGAGATGGGGTTTCTCTGTGTTGCGCTGGCTGTCCTAGACTCACTTTGTAGACCACGCTGGCCTCAAACTCACAGTGATTGCCTGCCTCTGCCTCCCGAGTGCTGGGATTAAAGGAGTGAACCACCATGCCCATCTCTATGAAAGCTATTTTAATCTTGCCCTCCCTCTATAATAAACTCACTGTATAGACCATTTTTCCAACATACAGATAAAATGTCAAGCAGATCTCATTGCCTTTTTAGGTCCCCAAACATTCTGCACATGAAAAGCTCTGAGCTGTTTGGGACTGGGGCTTTAGCTCAGTGGCAGGGGCGTGCAAGCCCTTGAGTTCAATTTCTAGCAACGTACACAGGGGTCAAACCAAGCAGCTTCGAACCAAGATTCTGAGATCCCAATCTTATCTGCACCTAAACTCCTAACTCGGGGCTGCTTGGTGCTTGAAAATGTTCAGGGAGGGCTGAGGGAGTGTCTTTGGCTCCTTTTCTCTTTAATCAGCTTTCTTTCTAGTTTGTAAGCAGCATGGCCTTCTCTGGGGCACCCAGGGAGAAATGATGTGGACGATAGAACACAGTAAAGCATCCTACTTCTCTGGTGAGACTTGTTAAAAATCAAGGAGTGCTCTACCTCCCCTTTAGTGGGACTGACTGTTCCTATGGGTGCCTGCCTCTGTCCCAATCCACTTTTGTCGGCTTGTTTGTTTTGGGAGGTTTTGGTTTTTTTGTTTGTTTGTTCGTTGGTTGGTTGGTTTGGTTGATTGGTTGGTTGGTTGGTTTTTTAAGATAGGGTTTCTCTGTATAGCCTTGGCTGTCCTGGACTCTTTGTAGATCAGGCTGGCTGTGAACTCACCTGCCTCTGCCTCCTTTGAGTGCTGGAATTACAGGTGTGTGCCACCGTGCCCAGCTGAGAGTTATGTTTTTAACCTGGGATCTAAGACTTGAAGATAAATTAGCCAGAAAGTAGAGATGAGAACAGCTGATGGACCATCCATAGGAAAGCTGGGAAATGACACTGAATGGACAAATATTGCAAGTAGTTCAGTAAAGTTGACAGAGACGAACTCCTTGAAGATCATTTTGTGAAATTTGATCTTTGCTGTAAGGATTTCCCTCCATCAAAGGGTTTGTGAAAAGGAGGAGACAAATGACAGATAGTGATACTAAAAACACTAGTTACAGTGTGAAGACCAGAAAGGAAAGCAAACAAAAATGGGTCAGGAAGTCTAGGGGGCTGTCACATTAACTAACCAGATGAGAAAAGGGTGGCAACAGACTATGGGATGGATGGAAGCCATGAGCTCCGTGTAGTAGAGGGCCATTCTGAAATGCTGGTAGGAGTTCTACGTGGAAATAAACCACTGGCTTTTGATTTCGTTTTCGTTTTATTGTTGCGTTCTGTTGTCGTCATCCGTAGGCATCCCTGCTGTTTTAGATAAGGTTTCACTATGAAGCCCAACACCTCAGCCTTTTCAGCACTGGGATCACAGACGCGTGCCGCTGCAGTGAGCGCAGCTACTGAAGTGTCTATGAATTCTACAACAAACATGTTGATAGAAGAACCCACAGAGGGTGCTGTAAAATTGTGGTGGGACAATAGATGCCACAAAAGCAGAGTTATTGTTCCACAGTCACCGGTATCATCCGCTACTTAAAGCACAAGTTAGATAAAGCTGGTGGAAAGGGCCTCTCAGTGTGAAAAAGTGCACGCTGCACAAGGACTGCAGTCCAAATCCACAGAACTCACATAAAAACTGGAAATGGCCACTTGCGTACCAATGACCCCAGAGCAATGGAAATCTCCGCGACTTCTGACCAACAGCCTAGCCAAAAAGCAGTGAACCCCACGATGAGTGAGAGACTCTGTCTCAAGAAAATAATGTGGAGTATGATACACACGCGCGCACACGCACACACCAGGAACGAATGAATAAATTACACTTAAAAGAAACATTACGACAACACCTAAACAACTCATGGACCATGGAGAAGTGAACCTGGTGACTACCTAGAGCCTTCATCCCTACAGACTAGTATTCAGGGAACTAGAAGGTACTCTGAGCCGGGCTGTTACACAGAGAAACCCTGTTTCAAAAAACCCAAAAATAAATAAATAAATAAAAGGTACTCTGCATACTACCAAAGGAAGAGGGTAAACACCAACCTAGCTACAATGATCTACAATGAAGCCCTCCCAGTGTTGAGAAGAGAAATGGACACATGCCCCTATTCTCAGCCCAGAAGTTATGGGTACCTCCAATTGATATCCATTTTGCAAATGAAGAATTCTTTTTCTCCCACAGAGATACAAATCACTCACAGGGACACAAACAGCCCTAAGAGCAGGTCCCATGCCCAGCAGGAGACAGGCACACATAAGGAACTCAGTGGCATTTTTGGAGTTCTCTGTGTCATAATATTTTGTCAGAATTTTTTTTTTTTAACCTTCCAGGTCCTTTGCATATTTTACGACTTCTGGTTTTGTTGTTCTGGGACTTCTGTGAGGGTGAACATGTGTGTCTCTGTGTCTGTGTGTTTCTTGCATTTTTTCTTTGGATTTTTTTTCTTCTTTTCTGTTTGTTCTGTCCTTCCACGTTTGTCTGGTTTTTATTTTATTTTAGTCTATTTCATTATTACTCTCCAGATGCCTGCTTGCTTTCTAACCAGAGACAGAAAGGGTGTGAATTCAGGTGAGGGGAGGTAGAGAGGCTCTCAGAAGGGCTGGGAGATGAAACTGGAATCTGGACAGGTATTTTTTTTTTAAATATTTTCAATAAAAAAATAAATAGAAAAAACACAATAAAGATAAACATTAAAAGGAGGTTTATTGATAACATTTAGCAGGCCGGTGTTGGAGTAATGTTGGCATAGAAGTTAGAATTCTAGAAGAAGGTTAGAGTGAGGGTCTTCAGGGTTAGGTAGCATTGGTAGTGAGAACGGACACTTGTCTCAATAAACTTGGCGTAACTAAGACAGGCAAGATCAGCCAGTGAGGTGAGAGGATGTGGAAGCAAAGGAGGTGTGCGTGTGTGTGTGTGTATGTGTGTGTGTGTGTGTGTGTGTGTGTGTGTGTGTGTATATACAGGTAAACACGTGTGAGGCTAGAAGTGAACCTCAGGAACTACCCACTTTTTTTGAGACAGGGATTCTCACCGGCCCAGAGCCCACCAATTAGACTAAACTGCCCATCTGGAGACTCCCAGCAACCTCACTGTCTCTGCTTCCCCAGCTGGGGTTACGGGCACACACATGACCGCTGACACCTATCTTCTTACACAAGGGTACTGCAGATCCAGCAAGGTCTTCCTGCTTGCACAGTGAGCTCTTTACCAACTGAGCTGTCTCTCCTGCCCAGAGGGCATTGGTTTAAAGATGGAAAACATGGGTTATTTAAATCAGTAGCAAGTGGAGGGGAAGGAGGGAGGAAGAATCCACAACAGAGCTGTCTATAAGGCTGCAAGAAAAACTCAGTGCCTTGAAACTGGCAATGACCAGAAATCACTTCAGCTGTGCTGGAGAGGACAGGTGGAAGTGATGAGTACTTCTGCAGGTAAGTTTGTGGCCAGAGTGGGAGGAAGTTCCTGTCTTGTGGTTTTATTTTCTCATCAAGTAGAAAAAAATCCCCACCCCCTCCACAAAACTGTTTTCTTAAGTATATGTACCAACTTTATATGACTGCGGTTTTATCTATGAGTAAAACAAAAACTTGCCATTAGATACTTGTCTTCCTTTAGCAAGGGATTTTTTTGTTTTTTTCGAGACAGGGTCTCTCTGTGTTAGCCTTGGCTGTTCTAGACTCACTTTGTAGAACTCACAGCAATCCGCCTGCCTCTGCCTCCCCAGTGCTGGGATTAAAGGCGTGCGCCACCACTTCCCGGCGTAACAAGGTTGTCTTAACTCCCAGCCGTTATCAGTATTCTCAAGAGGTGCTCAAGCCAAGATTTAGGGCGCATAAGAGTTTTGATGAATTCTGGATGGTACCCTAGATTACAGGTGTAGTGCTATGGGTTCAAGGAACCCCTTCACTGGCTTTATACAGGGAAGGGGCACCCAAACCTCACAAAAGACCCAAAAGTCTGCCGGTACCCCGATGTGCACCAACGACCTAGCCCACAACCATCAGGAGCACCCTCAGGTGTAAGTGGTTATCATGACCCAAGTTCTGGCTCTCCTGGCTCGTCTCAGCAGACAGCTTTCCGTTCTAGACACAAACAACATGGCAGCCAACTTATTTGTCAGAATATCCAAGACTCCACCCACATCTTGAGAAGGAAGCTCCGTCCTCACTCTGGGGATCCTGTTTTGGTGTTTCACAAGGAGGGCGGGTCCCTGCGAAGTCTCCTGATTGGTCAGCAGCAGCTTCCCGAGACACACCCCTCACCCACACAGCCTTCCTGTGCTGTTTCAAAAAGGAAAGGCTCAGATGCGAACTTTAGCAAAACTTCTGAAGAAAATTATTTCGTAAACTTTCGTGGTGACTATTTCAAAACTAAGTGACATTCTAAATTTGTCAGCCAGTGAAATGGACGTGGACGGGTTGTACTGGCCCAATCGAGAATTTAGTCAGAGCTTCTCCCTTCTGCTCTCTATTTTGTAGCAACTTTTTAACTATATTCCAGAAGAATAAAATATGATCCACCACTAGAAATGCAGCTATTGGAGAGTTTTTTGGTTTTTTTTGGTAGAGATGTAAATAGCAAGTGTAAGCAGTGAGCCAAAATCAACAGTTACGTTATTCATTTCCAGCTTGGAAAAAAACAAAAACAATACCCTATCTTTTTAGGGTTTTTCAGCCATGCCCCTCACTGGCATGGGTCCACTTCTCTTCATGCATAGAATCGTCACCTTTTCGGACAGGACCTTAGCCCAGGGTCTCTGATCCAAGCAAGGCCGTGCAGAAGTTCCGCACTTCTGCTTTCCTCCTTCAGCCTGCCATCACTGCCTACGGAATAAAAAGTCGACTCTGTTCCTCCCCTCCTGACACTGTGTCGGACTGTGGCCCAAATCACTCGTTTCCTGGTAAAAAAAAACAACGGAAAATTCTTTTCTATGGCCCCAGCCATCAGCACCCTGGCAGCAGCAACCATTACAGTGATTTGTCTGCCTGGAGACAGGGCCAGGACCAGGGCCAGGGTAAGTTGGAACCGCTGGACCTTATGTCACTTGGAAAATGGGTTGTTTTTCTGGGGTGAATTCAGGTTTATTGAGTTTATAAAAAGAAACTTCATTTTGGGAGAAAATTTTAAAAAGATGATCATTGTCCACAACAAAGCCTTACAGCCCTGCATTAGGAGACTTCCTACCCCTGACCGTTAAGGACACTGGGACTTTCTGTTGCTGAGGCCATCGGCTGTAGGCACCTGCCATTTTGGAAGGCTCACTTTGGATCACTATGCAACCAGGAAAAGGGGAAGTCAGGAAGAAGAAGGTGGAAGACACGGGTAGGTAATCCACAGTCTCTGGGTTTGAACTGGCATTCAATGGGGGAGAGAAAGAGGAAAATAAAGGTTCCTGAAAGCGGAGGACACGCCCTGAAAGTGGAGGACACGCCCATTCTGAGTCTCTCTGAGGTCCACTCCCGCTTACAAATGTGAGGACGTTAAACAGAGCCTTGAAACACACTTGGCCTGATTTCTTCAGCAAGCCCGTCAAGTGGGAACAGAAGGAAGGGTGTTGGAGGTGTAACACACACATGCAGTGTGTGGTCCATGCGTTGGGTCTGGTTTGAATAAACCAGTTACAAAAGACCTCCTGAGAACAATCGGTGATATTTGGGAGTTGCCGTACAAGTGTGATAATGATATGTGTTTATGAGGAAATATTTTTATTTTTAGGGATGCACATATGAGTATTCATGGTTGAAATACCATTGCTCCTGGAATTTACTCTGAAATATCCGGGTTAAGAAAGGACAAAGTAAATCCGGGCGTGGTGACTCACACACCTTTCATCCCAGCACTCAGGGAGGCAGAGGCAGGTGGATCGCTATGAGTTCGAGGCCAGCCTGGTCTACAAAGAGAGTTCAGGACAGCCAAAGCTAACACAGAGAAACCCTGTCTCAAAAAGCAAAATTAATTAGTTAATTTTAAAAAAGAGCAAAGTAAGCAATTTTAGATACCTGGGACACATGAGTATTAATTATACTCTAATCTTTGTGTTTACTACAAAAATATGTAACTGGAAAAGTTTTTAAAAATAAAACAAGCAAAAAGGCAAGGGCAGTCTAGGCCAGGTGCAGTATGAGGGGCACACGGCTGACAAAACCCAGCTAAATCTTCAGGAGGGCGCAGTTTACTAGCAGCCTAGTATTCAGACCTCGGACCCATAGAGAAATGGTCCAGGCCCCATGGGAGCAGCGCGGAGGTGGGAGGTGGGAGGTGGGAGGTGAGAGGTGAGAGGTGGGAGGGGAAGGTGATGGAGCCTTACAGTGGGCCTGGGGAGCAGGACACAGACCTGGGCTGAGGCTTGCTCAGTGGGAAGGCCTATTAGGTAGGGAAGCCCTTCTCTTCCACACAGGGAGCACTCTCAGAACCCGGGCAGGGCCGAGGGAACAGGCGGCAAGAGGAGAGGAAGCATCGTCAGAGATAGGGCTTTGTTGTTTTGTTGTTCCAAGACAGGGTTTCTCTGTGTAGCCTTGGCTGTCCTAGACTCAGTTTGTAGGCCAGGCTGGCCTTGAGCTCACAGCGATCCACCTGCCTCTGCCTCCCGAGTGCTGGGGATTAAAGGTGTGTGCCACCACCGCCCGGCTTGAGATAGGGCTTTTTAAGGCACGCTTGTTGTAACTTTGCTATGGGCAAAGGCAGAGGTAGGCAGATCTTTGTCAGCTCGAGGCCAGCCTGGTTAACAGAGCAAGTTCTAGGACAGCCAGGGCTACACATAGAGCCCGCCTCCCCGACCAAAAAAAAATGCTCTTGAAGTGACATGAATTTTGAGAATGGCAGAGAGCACTTCTGCCACTCACTGAGTGGAGTGCTGCTGTCTAAACAGCCATTTCTCAGTGTGGCGGTTTGAATAAGAATGGTCCCCATAGGCTATCTATTTGAATGAGATTAGTCACAGGGAGTGTTAATGTTTGAAAGGATTACAAGGATTAGGAGGTGTGGCCTTGTTGGAGTGGGTGTGGCCTTGTTGGAGTGGGTGTGGCCTGCTGGAGTAGGTGTGGCCTGTTGGAGTAGGTGTGGCCTTGTTGAGGAAGTATGACACTAAGGAAGGGCTCTCTCGTGTTCTCTCTCTCTCTCTCTCTCTCTCTCTCTCTCTCTCTCTCTCTCTCTCTCTCTCTCCATCCCTCCCTCCCTCCCTCTCTCCATCTATCTATCCATCTATCTATTGTCTATCTATCTATTTGTGGAGCACAAGTGCTGTGTAACACAAAGGTCCCTCATCCACTCCGTTCTGACCTCATGGACAAGTCAAGACCTCACGAAGCTGGGCGTAGGGCCTCATCAGGCACACGAATCTATATGCATAGCTCGTTCTGCCGTTGGCTTGTCCTCAGGGTTTTACTGCTTGGAGATTAAAATCATAAAACACTATGATGTCTCAAAAGACATATGTGAGGTCAGTTTGAAGCTTATATTAATGTAAATGGTTGGTAAGTTACTATGGTACAGGCTCACTTTCTTTCTTTTAAGATTTATTTATTTATTACATATACAGTGTTCTGCCTGCATCTATGCCTGCACAGGACTCATCATAGATGGTTGTGAGCCACCATGTGGTTGCTCAGAATTGAACTCAAGACCTCTGGTAGAGCAAACAGTGCTCTTAACCTCTGAGCCATTTCTCCAGCCCTCAAATTCTTTCTTATAACACAAAACAGGATATGCAATAACGCCAGAAACAGACTGAAATGTACCAATGCCCAACTTAAAAAAATAAGGTCTTCATATCAAATGCCAAAGTCATGCTTAAAATTCTTACATAACCCAACTGGAGGCTGGCAAGATAGCTCAGTGGGGCAAAAAGGGTCTGCCTCCAATCCTGACAACAGGAGTTCAATTCCTGAGGTCCACATGGTCCTACAGGCAAGTTTTCCTCAGACCTCCACATGTGAACTGCGATAGCCTTCCCTCCTCACGCAAAATAAATAAACATACAATAAATTTCTTCATTTTCTTTTTTATAAGTCTATTTTCAAGCACTTAATTTCCAGAAACATTAAAAAAGAATGACTGATTGACCCCACTTCTATTTTTTTTTTTTTATCTCCTTGTAGCCATCTAAAACAATCCCAGGAGGATTATTTGTTTCTACAGCTATATAACTGTAAAGGAATATGCCTAAAACTAGGACACTTACATTTTCTCTTAAAGTTGATACCTAATTTAAGTTGTTAATAAAACTCAGACCTCTTTGAGACTCTACTGAGTAGTTGTATACCTTAAGAGAATCCCAATTATTGATCAGTTCACACTCAGAAACTGTCAATTAAAAACAAACAAACAAACAAACAAAAAACAACTTCATTTCTGGGACTTTGGAACCACAATTCAGGGATCGGAGAGCTGGCCCAGTGGTCAAAGCACAGTACACACTGCTCTTGCAGAGAAACAGAGTTCAGTTTCCCAACACCCACAATGGGCAGTTCACAGCCTCTTGTAACTGCAGCTCTGGGAGATCTGATGCCCTCTTCTGGCCTCTCTAGGCACTTGCACTCATGTGCAGATACCCATAGTCACACACATATGCAAATACACAATACTCAGGGAGTTTTGTGCAAGAATGAAAGGAAAGACTGAGGGAGTGGGAAGGCTCGAGGACACAACTGGAAGACCTACAGCGTAAACTAAACTACTAGCCTAGGCCCACTGGGGAAACTAAGCCACCAACCAAAGAGCATGCATGGACTGGTCCTAGGACCCCTCCACACATGTAGGTAGCTTGGTCACCATGTGGGTCCTCTAACAATTGACTCTGTTGCCTGCCTTTGGATCCCTTTCCCATGACTGGGCTGCCTTGTCTGGCCTACGTGGGAATGGAGGGCCCTAGCCCTGCTGCAACTTCATGTGTCAGGGTGGGTTGGTACCCATGGGGCGGGGCTCCCCTTTCCCTGAAAGAAGGAGAGGAGGGGAGGAGGAGGGAGGAGTAAGAGTGGGTTTGGGAGGAGAGGATGGAGGGGGCTTTGATTTATCTGTGAAGTGCTTAAATAAACAAATAAATGGGGAAATTTTTTAAACAGAATTTTACAAAAGAATTACAGAACCCATGTCTCAAAAAAAAGCAGGCAAAATGGGAGCTTTCAGGGGCAGGCAGAACTGGTTTCTTACAAAAGGAATGGGTTTCTCTGTAAGACTTCTGTTATGACATTGATTGACACCAGGAACAGATGGAAGGTAAATATATAAACAGAATAGAAATGGCCATTAAAAAAACCAGAAGTCGAGTAACTCCTCGTATACATCAGCATGTACCATGGGGGTGACCACGGCCCACATTCCAGTTCTTGTCCCCTCAACGGCCTCCTCCCAACTCTGTTTTGAAGAGTTCTGTCAATATCAGTTTCCTCATAATTTTCTTTTTATTTTGACACAACATAGGGCCTTAGTTGTTGTTGCATTTTTAACTTTCCTCCCGTTTCTATGTGTTATTTTTCGTTCTTCCCCCAACACTGTTTTCTACATTCTTACAGGCAGTTCTGTGTCCTCCCACAAGCCAGGATGACAATTATAGAACATTTCCAGGTTTTCTCCAGAGGCCATGAGTCAGAGGTTAAATAACCCACCCTAAGGAGCCCAGGTTTGCTTTCCAGCCTTGGCGCAGGACCCAGTTCCCCATGGTCACATAGGCTGTCCAGGCTCCTTGGCACACAGGAGCTTCTAGGGCCCTCCCAGCAAGTCACCACCACAGCTGTGAGGAGCTGGGGACTCTTCTTGTGCTAAACAACAACAAACAAAAAAACAACAAAAAAAATTTTTTTAACAATCTGAGCAATCTATTTAAAATGTTTAAAGAAAAAAAAAGAACAACAACCAAAAATAATTTGTTTTTTAAATGGGGGGGTGGGTGGGGATGATTGCCCTTCTAGAGATAAACTTAACCTGACTCTTTCCTTTCACTCCAGGAAGCCTATTGTTTGACAAATATGCTAACACTGCTTAAATTCCATGGTGAAATTACAAGAAACAAAGAGGAAACTCTAAGCAAGGCCCACAGGACTGAGGTTTCACTATTAAACAAACTTATCCTATCCTACGTTTTTCCTAGACAGGGTTTCTCCATTTAGCCTTGGCTGTTCTGGAGCTCACTCTGTAGATCAGGCTGGCTTCAAACTCTGAGATCCACTTGCCTCTGCCTTCTTAGTGCTGGGATCAAAGGCGTGGACCACCACGCCTGGCTATCCTACCTAATTTTTATTCCAAGTCATATACAAGATTGTTCTAGAAGTAAAATTTACATTTCACTCTTCAGAGATGGTTTCCTATTGGGCTTTCTCTCCACTCCAAAAGTTAAAAATTTTCTTACAGCTTGTCAACATAAGCGTGAGCATTGCATGAGGAATAACAGAAGTTAATTCTATTTGAATAGAGGAAAAAACGATACAGAAAATGCATTTTGTACAGCAGACCTCCTCACAGAGCAGAGAAATTCTCACATTCCTCTGGTTTGAGCCCAAATTGCTTTTCTGGAAATTCTTTTGCATGACGGCCAAGGACATCCATATTTGGAGCCCTGGGGGCTGAGAAAGGGCACATCATCACTTCCCAATTAAGAAAGATGCATGGGGTTATTATTCTCCCAGATGTATATGAGGTCATTTCCAAAGAAATAAGGGCCTTGGTTTATTTGGGGTCTCGTCAATATCGATTCAATACTTAAATTATCAGGGAAAGAAAACTTTGTCCTTTAGGAAAGGATGGTCAAGTGATGGGGACCTGGGATGCTGTGCGGATGCACATTAAGTGAAGCTCACTCTACAAAGTCAGCTCACACAGTGACCCCTGTGAGTGCGGGAGGTCAGCTGCTGGTGGGAAAGGGGGCAGGTCACGTTCAGGAATTGTGTGTGAGCGTTTCTGGTAAATGGCTCGCCATGGCTGGGTTCATATCTAGGGCCTGGAACGTATTAGGCAAGCCTGCCATGTCCTCCACACTCCCAGCCCTGCTGATGGAATCCGTTGATTTATTTTTCTCTTTGTGTATATTTATTTTCATACTAACTCTTGTAGGCATGGGTGGTTGGTTTTTTCTTTTTCTTTTTTTTTTTTTTTTTAACATTCTTTCTCTTAGAGAGCACTCACAAAGTTTTAGGTTCAAGACTCACTCATGGTCTGGTATTGAATTCTAGTTACCTGTGTAGTTTCTCAGTTATTTTCGCTCAATTGATTGTGGTTTTTTTTTTTTTTTTTTTTTTTTTTTTTTTTTTTCCATTTTTTGTTTTCCGTCTTAAAAACAGGTTATATAACCTTTCCTTCATTTGGCCAACATTTTCTAAAGGCAAACTTAGAAAAATGTGAGTCTGTATATGTGCCTGCGTGTGTTTGTGTGTGCATGCGTGTGTGTGTGTGTCTGTGTGTGTGTATGTCTGTGTGTGTGTATGTCTGTGTGTATATGTCTGTGTCTGCGTCTGTGTGTGTGTCTGTCTGTGTGTGTGTGTCGGTGTCTGTATGTATGTGTGTATGTGTGTGTGTGTGTTAAGGTAAGGGGCAGAGAACAGAGATATTGGGGCTTTGGTATTAAGACTCTCACTGCAGAATAGAATGAAAGGTTGCAAAGTCTTAACCCAGTAACATGTTTGTGGCTCTTCAAAACTGTGACTACACACAAGAAACCGCTACTGCCACCACCCATGCTCCTCAGAGCAGACGCTTCTGAACAGAAGGATGCTGTTGGAAAGAGCTTGTCACTAAAGCTCGCGGAGCACTTGGTGGAGCGCATTGTTCAACACTTTCTCGCTGTCTCTGTTTGAAAGATTCTCCAATCATTGTTTCTGGTCTTAGTTCCGGAATGGCTGTGCTTCTTCTTTTGGGCCTCTGCTCTTCTTCTTTTTTTTTTTTTTTTGTAATCTTATCAAGTGTGTGCATAAGCAGCCACAGTTCAAATTTGGAGCTGGTTTTGGGGAAGCCCAAGGTCGAATCTACAGCCAAGTGATTCCTAGTAATTATGGCCCAGTCACATTCCAGGCTCCATTTTTGTTGTTGTTGTTGTTTTTCTTGTTTCCAACTACTATTTGTGATGTGTTGTTGCATTTTATATCTTTTCTTGAGAGGGAACTGGGAACATGAATTTTAAAAACATCCTTTCTCTTGATTTATTGAGACAGAGCCTCTCTACATAGCCCTGGCCAGCCTCGAAATACGTTACCCAAACTATCTTCAAACTCAGAACAATCCCCTTACCTTTTCCTCCTGAATGCGGGGATCACAGACATGTACCCACCATGCCTGGTTGAAATTCTTTCAAAATAACTCTGGCTATAGATTTAGCATACACATAGGGATTTAACATAGACACGTGGCTATGCAGAAAATAAAAAGAAAAACTACTTGCCATATCAAAATTAAAAACAAAACACTATTTTGAATGGAGGTATGTGTGGCATACCTCTAAGACCCTTCCTGCTCCCCTTCTTCACCCACAATCACGCGACAGCTGCTACACTCTCAGTGTGTCCCTCATATTACTCTAGCCTGTCCCCAAACACAGAAGAAACTAGCCCATCTTTGCCGTGCTCCGAATCTACACAATCCCATCTCTTCTTGCCCTTGTTCTAAGAGTCCTAGCCTCCATCCAAGCCGTACCCAGGGGCAGATGCACGCAGACGGATGTTACAGGTTCTCGAATACCTGGAAACCAGTGAGAAGGCAATTTAGTCCTAGGGAACATTGCCTGACAGGATGTGAGCTGGCTGGGGGATAGGGAGACCCAGCCTTCCTGGACCATCCTGAGCACCTGAGCTATCCTAAAGGGCACACTACATCTCACGGAGGATACAGGCAGGACTGATGTGCCAGGGGAGCACACGCAGGAAAACGGCTTCCTATCAGGAGAAGAATTTCACTCCTGTCACGCCAGTCTTCCTGAAGCAAATCTAACCTTGGAGCCCTGTCTCCAACATCTCACTGCTCAAAGTGTCAGTTCAAATCAGAGAGAGAATTAAGTTTTACCGTCACCCCAGCATCTCTAGTCCTAATGTCCCAACGCTGACTACGGGAATGCCCAGCCCCCAGAGTTCCCTCCTATCCACCCCACACACACACACTTGCTTTACACTGCTAGAAAGTCTTGCTGACATCACCAACCCCTTTTCTCTCTTCCCAGCAGGTATGCCTTTCTCTAACTCTCCTATTCCTAAAAAGAGAGAGTGGGCTGGCTGTGGGGAAACGTGAGGCTCTCCATGCATTAGTTTAATCTGAGCCTTTTAATTCCACCCACAAATTGAGATGACTGCTACTGAGTTGTGTCGCCTATGAAAAGTAAGCCAGCATTCCAAAACCTGTGTCAAGGGCTCTAGAGACAGTTCAGTCTGTAAGCATGGATGACTAGAGTCTGGATCCTGAGAACCAATGTAAAAAAAATGAGGAGGGGCCGCATAGCTCAGCAGGTAAAGGCACCTGCTGCCAAGCATGACATCCTGAGTTCAATCTCTGGAACCCACATAGTGAAAGGAAGGAATCAAGTCCTGAAAGTTGCCCTCTGACCTCCAGATGTATTCAGTAGCATAAGCACACGTTCACATGTACACGTATAAGACAGACACGCACAGACATATGCACACAGAGACACACAGACATACACACACAGACATATACACACAGAGACAGCACACAGACATACAGACACACATATACACAGACATGCACACGCAGAGACATATTCACACAGAGACACATACACAGGCACACACAAAGACACTGACAGATACATACACACAGACATATACATATACAAACACACACAGAGACATATACAGACATACACACAGAAACACACACAGACATACACACACAGACACACACACAGAGACACAACACACATAGACACAGAAACACACACACACACAGAAAGAAAAAGACAAACATACACGCATATGCACATACACACACGTACACACACACACACACAAAATACTGTCACACCATCAGAGAAGATGGGAAATCCTCAGGTGGAAGTGGCAGCCATCTTACTGTGGCCATAGCAGGGGCACTATGGCAGACACTATTCACTGCCTCTCTTTAGTCATTTACTTTCCTTGGCTAATGAAAACGATTTTGTGCACCCACTGGGTAACTGTATCTCAGAATCATTGAGCCCTTTTCCATCTAGAAATAAACTGATTAGTCCAGGCTAACAATGGCGTGCTATTCCCCAAAGCAAAAGGAGACATGTGGAATGACCCAAAGATGGAGTCAGAGGACAACACGGAGCACCCATCGTCCTCACGTGATGCCAGTGGAACATGAGCTAAGACAGGCCTCTCCAGCTCTTCCTGCCACAAAACACAGCGAAAGACTGTTGTCATACTGAGGATGCTAAGAACATGAATCTTCAATCCTATCTTTAAGTCCCTGAATTAATCAACCCCAGCAGCCCCTCCCTTCTACAACCATCAATGAGGGATGGTTAAACTGTGCTCAGTTTGTTCCACTGCCTCCTTAAAGGTGCATGCATTGCTACAATGACCCAAGACAGGAGAAGCGAGGCCAGCACTCCTGCTCTCAGCCTGGTGAGCAGGGCTACCGACCTGCACCTGGGAATCAGTCAGGGTCCCAAGGTCACCACGAGTGCCCTTCACTGCGATTCACTTGGCCAGAGCTGTGTGTTCTATCCAGTCATTTCCCCTAAGTTATTTTTTTCTCATGGCCTTTTAATTTTGGCAGCTGTCTATAAGTCAACAAACTTGTTCCGTAAAGATCCAGGTCTTAAGCATTTTTTGACTTGTAGGCCATGCTGTGTCTATCACATCCGCTGTCCTCTGCCAAGCTAACACAAGAGTAGCCATAGCTGAGACATAAATGAATGAGTGTGGCTGAACTTAAATGTACAGACACTGAAATTTGAGTTTTATGACATCTTCATGTGTCAGAAAATATTACTTCCATCATTTTAATCAGCTACAAATGCCTGGTCTATAAAGTGAGTTGCAGCACAACCAGAGCTCTGCTGGTTTCTATGGGCACTGAGTGTACTTGGTGCACTGACATCCATGCACGTAAAACACCCATACACATAAAACAACAACAAAAAAATCTCTAAGTATATATTATATATTACATATATGGAAGAATATTGCTGTGTTCCTCATTATATATATTATATAATATATATCATGTTATATACAGAATTATATATGATCACATATAATAAATATAATTATACAATACGCATATGACATATGATATGCATATATAACATTTTATATGCATGTATTATGCCTGATATAATATATAATATATGTATATATAAAATAATATGCAATATATGCATCTATAAAATAATATATAATATATGCATATAATATATGTGCATATTTGGTCTAATATATAATATAATGTGAGAACACAGCAATACTCTTCCACAGCACTGCACCATTTTGCATTTCTACCCACAGAGCGCACGGTTTCCAATTTCCCTCCGTCTTTGACAACTTTTTTTCTGCCTTCTTGGGAATATCCATCCCAGCGGGTGTGAAGCGATACCTCCCTGTGGTTTGGTTGATCCGCACGTCCCCTAACAATTATCTACGTTGGGCGTTTGCTCATGTGCTTGTTGACCTGTCCAACTGCTTCACCCATATTCCAACTGAGTTTTCTTGTTGATCTATAGGGCACTTAAAAAATGTTTTGGATATTAATTCCTTGACAAGTATCTTGAAAATTTTTTCTCCTCTTTTGTAAACTGTCTTTTCATTCTTGGTGGTACCTTTTTGAGAGCTAAACAATTTTTTTAATTTGATTCAAGTTCATTATATCTATCAGTTTTTATTCTTCTTGTTATAACTACAGATAAAGATAGAGTTACCTCACATTTTAAACATTTCTGTTGTTCTTGGTTTTGTTTTGCAGTGTTGGGGATTAAGCCCGAGGCCTTGTACCTGCTTGGCAAACACTGTACCTCTAAGCAGCGAGTCCAGTCCTCACATTTAAAAGTTTAGTCAAATGAAATGCAAAGATAATTTGCAGTTCATAGGTTTATCCCACAAGCCAGTCTGCAAACCCCTGCTACAAAACAGAAAATGGGGCTGTCAAACTCTGCCTGCATCCAAGCAAGACCTCAATAGTTCCTGCCTCATAAATATGTCTGTCAGATATATTGGGCCAAAAGGCTGAAGATGATGTTCCAATGTTATAGAAGAGTTTTGGGTGACTGTTCAGGCAGCAAACAGTCTCTGTCATTTTCTCATTTTGGAAGCTGCTATCCTGCACTTCCTGTTTACTCAGGTAATTAATTTTATTTCTTCTCAAGTCTCTGATGGGGTTGAAGACCAGATAGTTTAGTCTTACAATTATGCTTAGTTGTTTAGGGGTTAAGATGTTTTTAGGTCTAGGTAGATGTTTTAAGTTGATAATGACGAGATATGGTCATTTTAGACACACCAAGATAGGACAGATGTTTTGTTCTAGTTTGCCAAATACAAAGAGCCAAATCACTACGAATGTAACATTTATATAATTCCTGAGTGTTTCGTGGTTCTTCTTGCTGTAGGTAGTTTATTGTATATATGTGAAATAATATAAATGTATATGTAAAAAAAGAAAAAATAATTTTAAAAAGAAGGAAAAAAGAAAATCCTGGCATTGTATTACAAGGACAGCTTGCAATCTCTTCTAAAAATTGAATGCAGCCTCTTATTTAAATAAAGTGCTACTGTGGAGTGTCATTCTTGTTCTGTGCACACGGCTCACAAAGGTCCCCAAGTTCAACTGGCAATGCCAGTTTGTATTCAGGCCTTTGGAAGGAATTAAGATTAAATAAAGTTGTGAGGGTGTGGCCGCTCACGTAACATGAGTTTGCTTTATCAAATAAGAGGAGAGACCAGAGCTAGCTAGCTTGTTCCGGTCCCCACTGGATACAGGTAGCACGCCCTTGCATTTCCCAGCCTCTAGAATCAAATCCTACCCTTTGTTCTTTATAAATCATAGCCTGGGGCTGGCAAGTTGTTCCACGGCCTTAATGTACATGCTATGGCACGAATGTACTCAAACACTCCTGTGTGAGAGCATATGTATGCATGCTTGCATGCACACATGTGCAGACACAAATGCATGATATTTATACATTGTAATTTATTTGTTTACATACTTTTTTTAAAGATTTATTTATTATTACGTATACAACGGTCTGTCTGCATGTACACCTGCAGGTCAGAAGAGGGCATCAGATCATATTATAGATGGTTGTGAGCCACCATGTGGTTGCTGGGAATTCAACTCAGGACCTCTGGAAGAGAAGCCAGTGGTCTTAACCTCTGAGCCATCTCTTCAACCCCTGTTTACTTACTTCTGTGCACCATATGCATGCCTGGTACCCTCGGAGGCAGAAGAGGGCTTTGAATGCTCAGGAGCTGGAGTTATCCATGATTGTGGGCCACTATGTGGGTGCTGGGAATCTAAGCCAAATCCCTGGAACATGGAGCTATCTGTCCAGCCCCAAACATACATACATACATACATACATATATACATACATATATACACACACATACATATATATAATTAAATATATATTTAATTTATATATAATTTAATTTATATAATTAAAACTGATCACTGTCTGTGGTATTCAGTGACAACAAAACAGACCAACATAATTTGGTAGCAAAAATGCCCTAGTTCTGGTTTTGCATATCTTTATTGTTTATCATTTATTTTTATGTGTCAAGCACTGTAAAAGAAGTGTACTTAAAAAGATGTACCCTGTTCTTCTTGTTTCAATCAAGAATATTATCACACATCAGTGGAGAGCATCTCAGGGGTTTACATGGCTAACAAAAGCCATCTTCAAGAGCACAGTCATAGCCAGGTGTGGTGGCACACGCCTGTAATCACAGCACTCTGGGAGGCAGAGGCAGGTGGATCTCTGTGAGTTCGAGGCCAGCCTGGTCTACAAAGCAAGTCCACAACAGCCAAGGCTACACAGAGAGACCCTGTCTCAAAAACAAAACAAACTAACTAAAAAGGGCATAGTTATAATCCAAGCCAGGCACTGACATCTCCTAGCCAGCTCAGCAACCTCCTCACTCTCACACTGGCCTCTGCCCCCTCCCTTCCTGAACTGCAAATAGATTGATCTAGTTAAAAGTCACATGCGATGAGGTCATCCCTTTGCCTATAATATTTTAATACTCTCTCAACATTCTCAGAATAGAGGCCAAAATTCCTTCCACAGCCCACAAAGCCTAATGCTGGCTCTGCCGCATCTTGTCTCCTTGTGATGCTCCACGTGACACTTCCTCCGATCCGTCTTGGCCCTGCAGGTGCTTGCTGGTCCTTCTGTCAGAGTACTCTGTCTTCACCACACAGAGCACTCTCTGCCCATGTTTATGGATTTTTAAATGATTTGTTTTGTGTGTGTGTGTGTGTGTGTGTGTGTACAGTAATGCAGGTACTGGGTGGAGCTACAGACGATTGTGTGTCACACAACATGGGTACTGGGAAACAAAACTCAGCTCCTCCGCAAGAGCTGAGCATTCTCTTAAGCACTGGGAGGTCTCTCCAGTTCCCAGTTAACACATTTTCATTTCCCTTGACTACAGAAGTAGGATTGAAATTGCCATATACTATATACCACTCGTACGTCTGACTTGACAGGAAATGTCCACACTTTTCCAAATGATCTTATCACTTTACAGTCCAGCATCAACGGACAAAAGTTCCAGACACTTTTACCCCTGGTTAACTCTGGGTTCTGGTAGCTTTGTTCCACGTACATGCTTTATAAAGCGTAGAGTAAGATCTGAGGCGGAGCCTCCGCCGGTGGCATGCTTAGGAGATGAGAAAGTCCTTTGAACTTCTTTCAGAGCGAGCACTCCAGTCTGTTATTTCCCACTCCCCCTCCAACCTCCACAAAAATAACCTTTAGCCAAGCTGCTCTGAAAGTACAGGGGGATTTAACATGCCTAACCACAGAGGTTGTTTTTCAAACTGAGCTGATAAAACTTCAGCTTCAAAGTGTTAGCACTGAGCATCTCCAACCACAGCTGCTGGAATCAAAGTGGTGAGTGTCAGTGTTGAATGTGTGGAAATGTCACAGAGGCCAGAGTTACAGACGGCTCAAAGACCTGCAGGAGTGGAAAGACTTCTGAAGCCTGGTTGGTTAGCACATTTCCCAGGCCAACTGCTAAGTTAATGCTGCAGAAAACTACCTATAAAATTTCTTCTCCATAACAAAAAGCCTTCATTTGTTTGTTTGGTTGGTTGGTTTTGAGACAGGGTCTTGCCATGTAGCTCTGTCTGTCCTGGAACTCACTAAGTAGAGCAGGAAAAAGCCTACATGTTGGTAGGCACTGGGAGCCACAGGTGCTCTTGACAATTGCTCTTTACAGTGTTGAGTGTAAGGACCGTCACATTAGGCTAATTAAAGGACAGACATGCAAACTGCTGGGAGGATTTTACTGCTTGCTCTTGGTTTCATCAGGGCACCCCGGTGAGAATGCTTTTCTAATAAAGTAATGGCAAGTTGGCTCTGGAGCCGGCTTTCACTAAGGTGACATAAATGACTCACCAGAAGCTATAAATAGAACTCAGCTTGGACTTTTGTCCATGGCCACAATGATATTCCCACAAAATGAAATGGTACTGATGGCGGGAGGCAGCCTGCTAGCTGCTTTGCTAGCTGGCATCGGTTACAGATGAGAGAAACCACAGGCGTGTGGGACATGAGCCCTGAGGGGTGATCCGTCATGATGTCATGTGTTGCTTGGTGTCCCTCATGGCCTCTGGAACGGTTTGATTGTTCTCCTTAAAGAACATGACCGTCATCCCTGTGCACGAGTATCTAGTCCTCTCTGATGACAAACCCAAGAAAATAACTGCTTCGAGTCAATCATGTCTCTTCGTCTCTTCCCTCGGTCCCAGCACACAGCACAGTCTATTGTAAAGCACGGTGGCACACAGACGGGAGAGCTCAGCCATTCTTTGCCGGATGGATGGAGCGATGACTTGATGTGCATATTAACTGTGTTTTATATAATACTCTGAAGTATGTTGGAGAAATTTTCTAACACAATATGCACTTATGTGTACCCCTATTTAACAACAACAACAACAACAAACAACAACAAAAAAGTCTCCAGATCTGACCATGGCAGCACAAACTCACAATCCCAGGACATGGTAGGACGACATGGAAAGACAGTGAACGTGAAGCCAACATGGACCACATAGTGAGATCCTGTCACCACAACAACAACATCTACTGTTTTCCTCACTCCCTGACCCCCACTCGTCCCTTCATCTTGCATCAAGAAGAGGATCAAATGTCGCCTGGAAGCAGGAAGAAGGAAAGCATGTGAAGGTCCCACTTCCACCACTGAGAAGGACTAGTGCTAACACAGCTCTGAAGGGAAGGTGGGAGACGGAAGTAGACTGAGGAGAGAGATGTGATGAGAGTGGCCTAGACCAGACCGTTCTGCTGGAGAGGGCAGGCGGGAGCGTCTACCCTGGGTAGGTTCTGCTAAAGGGATCAGGGCCCGGGAGAAAAATAAAGAGAGAGAAACAAAGAGACAAGAAAGTATCTTTCCTACGTTTGTGACATTGTCCCTCCTTCCCTTGGCCAAAGGCTTGGCTCTCATCAGTCTGAGAAAGCTGTGGAGCTCACAGATGCCATCTAAGCAGACAGAGGGAATTCACCTGTCCTGTCCCTTTCCAGCCACCATATGAACACAGCTTCCTCTGAGGCCACCCTCTCCATCTCTGTTTTAAGTGTGATCCTGTCTGCCTTTCTCTTCATAAAACCTAGTAGATAAACAGTGAAGGTGGCCAGCAAGTAGTAAAGGCAATATCTAAATATCTAAAACAGCAACCCTGAAATGAATCTGCAGAGGCTCCATTCCAGGAAGCAAAGAAAGAAATGAGAAAAAAAAAAAAAAATCCCCTGAATCCTCTGAATCTGGTAATAAGAAGCTGGCTGGTGTGTGTCTTCTCCAGGTTCTGGGGCCAAGTTTTACTTGAAAGGTGCGAGGCGGGGTTGTTAGCTAATCTTTGGAAGGAACTCCCTTACCACAATACCACAGTGGCTTGGTAAAGTCCAGAGGGATAGGACTCACCTCTGACCTCAGTTCCTAGCTCTACTCTCCTTTGTTTTACCGCCTTCCCTTTGAAGTAGCTAGAAACACAAATCCCAGAAGGTGTTCGTATATAAAGTTTGACATGTGGCTAAAAATTCAAGTGAAGACCCAGTCCTGGGCAATGGTAGCACAATCTTTGATCCTAGCACTCAGGCGGCAGAGGCAGGTAGATCTCTGAGTTTGAAGCCAGCCTGGGCTACAGAGACAGTTCTGGGACAGCCAAGGCTACACAGAGAAAAATCTGTCTCAAAAAACATACTACTTTAATCCCAGCACTCAGGAGGCAGAGGCAGGCGGATCGCTGTGAGTTCGAGGCCAGCCTGGTCTACAAAGTGAGTCCAGGATGGCCAAGGCTACACAGAGAAACCCTGTCTCGAAAAAAACCAAAAAACCAAAACCAAAAACAAAAAACCAAAACAAAAACAAAAACATACTACTACTACTTCTGATGATGATGATGATAATAATAATAACAATAATAAATTATCGTCATATTATTATTGTTGTTGTTGTTATTATTATTATTATTATTATTATTATTATTATTATTATTATTATTATAAAACTGGTACCAAGGGAGGGGCCCAGCCATCAGCATCTGACTTTGGAGACCTACCACCCATACAAAAAGCTAAGAGAGGTTGGAGAGACGCTCGGCAGTTAAGAGTATATACTGCTCCTCCAAAACCTGTGCGGAGAAACCCTGTCTCGAAAAACCAAAATAAAGAAATAAGTAAATAAATAAAGTTGAGATAAAATGAATGCAGCAGAAAGCAGTCATTGACTATTTTAAGGTGTGCCATTGAGTGGCATTTAGTTCATTATGCTATGTGACCATTGCTGCTATTTCCAAGGTGTTTCATCACTCAAAAGCACACTCATTACCCAGGAAGAAAGCACACTAAGGAGCACTTTAAAACTGCATGTTCCAAGACTCCGTACCCAAAAGACTGTGATTCTGTCAACCTGGAAACGTGTCTCAGAACCTCTTGTCTGACTCATTCCCAGGAATTTATCCAAGCTAAAAGGAAAATGTGCTCACACTGCGAGCTACACACAAGTTTAGTGGAACTTCACTCACGATCACCTAAAACCGGGAATAGCTGAATTGTCTTTTACTTAAATACTGTATGAGTAGACTAGTATCTTCACACACTGGGCCTCAGCAATCACGAGGAACGCAGCACTGCAAAGGTGGTCCCCTATTGCGCTGGATAAGGACCTGTGATCATTAGGACCACTTACGTGAAAATGCAAGACTCCAGTGACAGAGAGCAGATCATATTTCAAGGTATCTGGGGACACAGGACAGAGAGCAGGCTTTGAATGCAAAGGACTTTTGGGGAACAGTGACAGAACTGCTGTGCTGTGCATCTTGTTTGTGATGGTAGATGCAAGCGTTCATCAAAACTCACAGAAATTGAACTCCAAAAACTAAATCTTCAGAGAGCTCATTTTAAAATCAACTTAATTTTTAAACCTGTTTTGCGGGATGCACAACCTGTTTGGGGAGCTTGGGTAAGTTTTAACACAGTTACTATGACAGTTCATAGGTGATATTCATGAGCGATTTTGCAAACAATGCTAGGCAACCTGTGTGTTCTGTCACCCTCTCAAGGCACCCATTGACTGGCTGTCGCTTTTTCCTCTGGTTATCTTCCGAGCATCTGGGCATATTTTCCAGAGACTAGATGTGTAGACATCAGCTATTCTGGCAGAACCCGGCACACCCTTGAGTGTCTGACTAACTCTGCACCCTGCAGCACATCCCAGCTTTGCTTCAGCGTGGGTTGATCCACCATTCTCGCCAAGTGGGGCGGCTTTAGAATGTTCTTTATCAGTGACTTCCGCTTTGTCTCTTCTTCTGATTTGTTTTCAGTGGATAATCACCCTCAACAGGATGGGGCCTGTTTTGTGAGTTTTTGAATTGAGGTTTTTCTGATTATGCCTATAAACATCGACACAGTGTTTCCACGGTTCCCGGTGCTTCTAAGTTTCACAAGTGGGGCCCACAGGATTTAGTGAGTCTATTGTCTGACACGTTGCTGCTCCCTTTGAAAGGAAAAGAAAACCTGTTTTCTTTTGCACCAACTTGATATTGACATTTGTGAACCTAAGATGGTATCTGCATACAGGAGCTGGTTATGATAATAGGCTTATCACGTAAAACCTGTACTTCCGGCTTTCTGCTATTTGGAGTTAATCATAAATTCAGATATCTTACTCCCTTCTCTCCCTACATTAACCTAAGACCAATGTGGCTAAAATTTCACACCAAATATATCTAAGACTCAGATAGAAACAAGACAGAAGAAGAAAGGTGGCAGTCAGTTCCGCGGGAAGGTAAAGCTACTTTCCACCCTGGGGCACAGGAGACCACGACGCATCTGTGGTGTGGTGCACCGCATCAGAGATGTCTGCGCTTCCAGTGTGCACTTGTATTTTCTGTGGTTCTCTTTGCTTGCCAGTGTCAGATGAGCTCTGTCAATGTCGCTCTTTGTTCTCTGACACTTTGCAAAAGATAGCTATGGCTTCTCTGAGACATCCCGCTCACACGGCTCCTTCTTTTAGAGTTGCTACTGCCTGAGAGGAAATACAGCTACAAGTGTTTCCTTCCCATCTGAAGCTGGCTCTCTGGGGTAGTGGGAGGGGGTGTCGCTGAGGGTTCACAGTTTGTGCCAACAGCTTGAGACAGTGTTTTATTTTTCCCAAAATCCTCTCTTGAAGTCCTTGTGCTATAAATTATTTATAAATTGTGTCAAAACTCCTAGGAAACAAGCTGGGTGAACTTTCCCTGTGCCAGATGGCTCAGCTGACTTTGGGTGTTGCTCACTGCCTGCCCCTCTTCTATCGCCCCAAACCCTAAAAGGCACTCAGTAAGAAAGTGAATTTAAAAAAAAAATGTCACTTCACAGGTTACCAGACAAAATTCCTTCCCACAGAACACACAAGAAAACAAACAAACAAAAAAGGCTCCCGCTAAGCTTAAAATAATGATAGTGGTCCTCCAAATTTTTCTACGAAGTGCCTTTGGATAGAAATTATGTGTGTGTCTGTGTCTGTGTGTGTCTGTGTCTGTATGTGTGTGTGTGTGTGTGTGTGTGTGTGTGTGTGTGTGTGTGTGCGCATCCCAAGCACCTGGACTTTACCTCACAAAACATTAAATTTAATCATGAGTAACTGTGGTTTAAAATAAACCAATACAGAATCGCAAGGGACCATCCCCTGGATGGAGGGGGAGAGGAACAGCACAGGCCCTGAGAGAACTGCTTTGCAGTAAGAACAGAGCATTTTTATCCTGCGAATCCATCCATTTCCAGGCATAAAGCCTTAGAATTAAAAAACAAAACAAAACAAAAAATTGTAGTTATGACAGTTTTAGAAGTGCAGGCATATGTCAGATAGGCCTCATGAGGCCTCAAATCTGATGTCCCAGAAGGCCTCCCCAGTGAATAACTGTTCTTATTCTCTGACCAGTGAGCTGGCTCCATGGTGGCAGGCGCAGGAGTCTGTGTGAGACAAGTCAGTCAAAGGAAATGAGAAACCCTCTGTTAGAATATTTGGATATGTGTCTGGGAAGAGAAAGAGCGAGAATGAGAAAAGGAGAGCAAGTTGGCAAGAGCGTGTAGAAATTGCATTTAAAGTTACTAGTAGTGTCTATGGAGTCCCCAAAACCAGATGCAGTCTCAAACCTGAATTTGCTCTGTTGCTACAGAACCAACTCTGTGTCAGACATAAATTACAAAACCCATCATTTTCTGTCTTTCTGGTTTCAAAATTGGACTACATTTCCCAGAATTCCATACATTGGGTGTTGTCACGTGACTTGCTAATGTCCACAGAAAGATGTGCTTGTGCCACTTTTAGGCGCGGCCCATGTTAATTCCTAATGTTATCCTTTGCAATCTCTGCCATCTTCTAAAGGCTGGTTATATAGATGATCAAGTAAAGGAAGGATACCCTGACCCTTGAAGCCACAACTGAGGATCTATATTGACCAGCCACCTTCTAACCCCACTTCCCATGTTATGAGTTCAGGAATAATTTTTATTGCTATGGTTAACGTATTTCAATGGCACTTGACACTTGCAGTGATTGAGTTATCCTAATACACGTCTTCACTCCATTGTCTCTTAAATCTTCAAGAGTCTACTGTTCATATTCGAGCTCTATGGCAAGGAAAAGGAAGCTGAGTTTCAAGGCATGGAAATCAATATGTTCCATGATCTGTGCTCACCTCCTTTATTATTTCTCTCTTTCTTCCTTCCTTTCTATTTTATTTTTTAATTGAGAAAAATTCATACAACAGTTTTTTGGTTTTGTTTTGATTTGTTTTGTTTTGTTTTTTCGAGATAGGGTTTCTCTGTGTATAGCCTTGGCTGTCCTGGACTCTCTCTGTAACCAGGCTGGCTTCAAATTCACAGCCATCCATCTGCCTCTGCCTCCCAAGTGCTGGGATTAAAGGCGTGCGCCACCATGCCCGACCCCCATACAAATTTTTGATCATGTTTTCCCTTCTTCCGATACCTCCCACCCAATTTCACATTCATTCTCTCTCTCTTTCAAAAACAAAAAGCTAAAAAAAGTAAATAAAAAATAAAAACAAGAAACAAAAAAAGCACACACACACATAAAGCAACAAAGAGCCAGGTGTGGTGGCACACGCCTTTAATCCCAGCACTCAGAGGCAGAGGCAGGCAGATCACTGTGAGTTCAAGGCCAGCCTGGTCTACAAAGTGAGTCTAGGACAGCCAAGGCCACCCAGAGAAACCTTGTCTTGAAAAACAATAAATAAATAAATAAATAAATAAGAAACCACAAAGAATGAAAATAAAAACAAGTAAATTACCAATACAAAATAAAACAAAACAAAGCATGACATTACTGTCTTCGGTAGGGTTACTATTTCTTCCCTGAGACGTCATGAACAAAGTGACTTTGGAAGGGAAGGGTTCTCTGAAAACTTCCACACCATTGTTCATCAGCTAAGGAAGTTAGGACAGGAACTTAAATACAGCAAGAGCCTGGAGACAGGAGCTGATGCAGAGGAAATGGAGGAGTGTGGTTTGTTGGTTTGCTCAGCCTGCTTTCTAACAAGACCCCAATCACCAGGCCAGGGTCCTTCCACATCAACCACTCTGTGGCAGGGACGAGGACATTTTACTCAGTGGCTGGTTTGCCACATTTGAAGCCATCTCTAAATGGAGGTTCTTTGATGCTCATCATCATCTTTGAGGTAGGCTGAGTGTTGCCAGGAGTTAACTGTCTTGTCATCAAAGAATCTTTAAAGCAA